>NC_081552.1:194756597-194784053 GCF_963082655.1 Stomoxys calcitrans
ATACGCCTTAGCAGAGTGGTTTCCGGTTTTTAATAGTTCCAGCGGGTAACCCATCGGCTCCTGCTGCCTTATTGAAAATTTTCAGCTGCTGCTATACCATTATTTATTATCCAATTTCATCGAAATCGGATAATAAATGCTCCTGTTATGGGCTTAAGACCCTAAACCGCCATATCGGACTAAATGGTAGTCCGATATGGTCCGATATAGGCCATATTCGGTATGAATATCGGGGCCCGCTATTTAAAATTTCAGCGAAATCGGACAAAAAATTCTGCTTTTATGGTCTTAAGAACCCAAATCCCCAGATCGGTCTTCATGATGGCTATATATCCAAATACAGTCCGATCTGACCCATTTAAGAAGAAATACGGGCCTGTTCAATATGCCAACTCAATATTTAAATTTTTAAAGACTGTAACGTGATAACAACTGACGGACACACGGACGGACAGACACACGGACATCGCTAAATCGTCTTAGAATTTTACGACGATCAGAAATATATATACTTTGTAGGGTCGGAAATGGATATTTCAGAGTAACTAAATAAATAAAACCCCTATCCTATGGTTGTGGGTATAAGAAATTAGGTCGAATCGGGTCCCCGAAACAAGACGAGATATTGGTTGGGGGCGGACCCTCCCACCTACCACAATTTTGAAAAATGTTAGATCTCGGAAATTTCGCCTAAATCGGTGCTTAGGCGAAATTTTGTATGGTAGCCCTAAATCAAAAAATTGATTTACATCTTTGGGGTCAAATATCCTGGGGGGACGCCCCACCCAAACGGACATGTTTACCGATTGGGACAGTATGGGCATCAAATCAAAGCTTATTATGAGTAGATTACGAACTTGAAGCAGAAAATTTTACCCCAATTTTGAAAAAAGTTAGATCTCGGAGATGAGTGCATCGATTTAGGCGAAATTTTGTATGGTAGTCCTAAATCAAAAAATTGATGTATATCTTTGGGGTCAAATATCCTGGGGGGACGCCCCACCCAAACGGACATGTCTACCGTTTGGGACAGTATGGGCATCAAATGAAAGCTAATTATGAGTAGAGTAGGAATTTGATGTAGAAAATTTTACCCCAAGTGTAAGGCGCCCGCCCCACCTCCTAAAAACCGGCCCAAAAATTTTATATTTGCCAATTGGGACAATATAGGTATCAAATGAAAGGCAATGGGAAATAGAGGAAGAATCTTAAATAAAATTCTAGCCTTAGTCGTTTGTGGTCCCCCTACTCCCCAAAAACCCTCAACCGGATATATTTACAGATTAGATAACATGGTTGACAAATGAAGGGTATTTGGAAGTAAAACATTTGGTCCAAGGTTTTTTATGTTCATCGACACAAAATGTATATGAAATGAAATGTCTTAGGAAGAAGTATACAAATCTGCTATAATAAATTGTCTGGACACAGTCCCGTCACAAAAAAAATCCAAACAGCACTTGTAGGACATTCGGGATAATATGAAAGTTCTTGAATGAAAGTTCTTTGACAGTAGAGTATGAATCTGATATTAATATTAGAGACCGAGCCCATCAACAGGACAGGTATATAGCGATAATAAGGGACTCAAATAAAAGGTCTTTGACAAGTGTCTGAGGACTGACCCTTAATGTAAATGTTGACCGACCGGGTTACTATTGGATTTGAGTAAAAAATTTGGCATAAAAACTTCTGCTTTAACTATCCTATCCTCAGATAACCCATGATGCTCCACATCTAGTTTCAGTTGTGATTTCTTAAGGAGTTATTGACATTTCTAACGTCATAGCGTTGCTATGCCTGAAAAATGTATTGCATAATGTGGGCAAAATGTCAAATTTTTCAACAATAAACACAAGCCACAATTTCATTTATTTTCTAATCGATTTTAGACAGTTTACTTAAAACAAAATAACACAATTAGCCAAACAACTTTATTTGCTCACAAAACTTTTCATGTATTAGAAAAACCCATTACGACCAATTGGCTTAATTTCAAAAACCAATAAAATGAAATGAATTTGTTCAAAGTTTAAATAAAACCGAAAGTTAACAAAACTCTACCACAATTTTATTTGCTATGCAAATACCAGGGCTCCCTTCAATGCAATTGACACCGAATGGTGTTTTTGGCTTTATTTTTTTTTTTGCCAACGTAAATGGAAAAATTGTTATGGGAATGTCAACGAGTTGTATGAGAAAAAGTCTGACATAAAAATTAAAAATAAATACCAACCAGAAACTCTTGCAATTTAATTGAGGAAACGAACGAACCGTTGAAGACTGTCAACTACACTAAATGTTGAGTAGGGAGAAATTTTGAATGTATGCTATGACTATTTGTTCTGGTTTCTTCTTCCAGTTTCTTAAAAAGGGGTCAACGAAAAAGTTTCACTACCACAAATGGGTATATGAGGATTAAAGTCGGCCAATGCTAACCCTAGTATACTTGGAGTGCATGTAATTGCTAAGTAAGATAGCTTAAAAATATTCGGCTGGACCGAACCTTGGGAAGCCACCACCATGATGGGTTACCCAAAAATGTATACAAAATAAATTCAGATGTTGGGCAAACTTCTGTCAAACCAATAAAAATTAAAGCTTCTGGAAACCGAACAAGGATGATCGAGAGACCGGTTTACATGGGAGCTATATCAGGTTATAGACTGATTTGGACCGTACCTGGGACAGTTATTGGAAGTCATAACCGAACACTTCATGCAAAATTTTAGCCCAATCGTGCCAAAAATTGCGGCTTCCAGGGGCTCAAAAAGTCAAATCGGGAGATCGGTTTATATGGCAGCTATATCAGGTTAAAGACCGATTCACACCGTACTTTGCCCAGTTGTTAAAAGTCATAAAAGAACAGCCCATGCAAAATTTCAACCAAATCGGACAAAAATTGCGCTTCCAGGGGCTCAAGAAATCAAATCGGGTGATCGGTTTATGGGGGAGCTATATCTAAATTTGAACCGATATGGCCCATTTGCTACACCCAGCGACCTATTAAAAGTCATAAAAGAACAGCCCATGCTAAATTTCAACCAAATCGGACAAAAATTGCGGCTTCCAGGGGCTCAAGAAGTCAAATCGGGAGATCGGTTTATAGGGGAGCTATATCTAAATCTGAACCGATATGGCCCATTTGCTATACTCAGCGACCTACATTGATTCTAAGTATCGCTGCAAAATTTCAAGCGGCTAGCTTTACGCGTTCGACCTCTATCGTGATTTCTGTAGACGGACGGACGGACGGATGGACATGGCTAGATCGACTCAGAACGTCACGTCGATCGAGAATATGTATACTTTATGGGGTCTTACACGAAAATTTCGAGGTGTTACAAACGGAATGACTAGATTAGTATACCCCCATCCTATGTTGATGGGTGTAAAAAGTTGAAACGGTGGTTACCCCCTCCTAATGCTGGCGACATTTGTGAATAACTATGCCATTTGCAACATCTAAAAGCGTGCTAAATTCGGCCGGGCCTTTAGGGGCTCAAGAAGTAAAATAGGGAGATCGGTTTATATGGGAGCTGTATCAGGCTAAAGAACGATTTAGACCATATTTGACACCTATATCGAAGGCCATGGGAGAAGCCGTTATATAAAATTTCAGCCTTATCGGGTAATAATTGCGCCCTCTAGAGTCTTAGGAAGTCAAGATCCCAGATCGGTTTATATGACAGCTATATCAGGTTATGAATCGATTTAAACCATATATGGCACAGTTGTTGGAAGTCATAACGAAACACGTCATGCTAAATGTCCGCAAAATCGAATTATACTTGCGCCCTCTAGGGGCTCAAGAAGACAAGACAACAGATCGGTTAATATAGCAGCTATATCAGGTTATAAGACGATTTGAACCATACTTAGCACAATTGTTGGATGGCATAACGAAACACGTCATGCCAAATTTCAGCCAAATCGGATAAGAATTGTGCCATCTAGTGGCTCCATAATTCAAGATTCAAGATCGTTTTATATGGCCTGATATAGCAGGTTATGAACCGATTTCAACCATTTTTAGCACGGTTGTTGGAAGTCATTATGAAAAGCGTCATGTCAAAGTTCAACCAAATCGGATAAGAATTTCGCCCTCTAGAGGCTCAAGAAGTCAAGACCCCGATCGGTTTATATGGCAGCTATATCAGCATAGTTGTTGAAAATCATAACGAAACACGTTATGCTCAATTTCAACCAAATCGGATTGTATTTGCGCCCTCTAGGGGCTCGATAAGTCAAAATTCAAGATCGGTTTATATGGCAGCTATATCAGGTTATGGACCGATTTAAACCATACTTAGCACGGTTGTTGGAAGTCATAACGAGACACGTCATGCAAAATATCAGCCAAATTGGATAGGAAATTCGTCCTCTAGAGGCTCAAGAAGTCAAGATCCAAGATCGGTTAATATGCCAGCCATATCAAAACATGGACCGATATAGCCCATTTACAATCTCAACTGACCTACACTAATAAAAGGTATTTGTGCAAAATTTCAAGCAGCTACCTTTACTCCTTCGAAAGTAAGCGTGCTTTCGACAGACAGACAGATAGACAGGCGGACATGGCTAGATCGACTTAAAATGTCATGACGATCAAGAATGTATAAACTTTATGGGATCTTAGACGAATATTTCAAGGAGTTATAAACAGAATGATGAAATTAGTATACTCCCATCCTAGGGTGGAGAATATAAAAATAGTATGTCAGCCATGTAAAAACTTCTCCCCAAAGAGCTGTCGCACTGCAGCACACCATTCGGGCTTGGCTATAAAAAGGAGGCCCCTAATCATTGAGCTTAAAATTTAAATCAGACAACACTCATGGATACGTTAGAAGTTTGCCCCTTGGCAAATTAGCATTTTTCATTTGTTTTGACTTCCAATTACTGGGCCAAGAATGGCCCAAATCGCTTCATACCCTGATATAGCTGTCATATAAACTGATCTCGGAATTTGACTTTTTGAGCCTCTGGAGGACACAATTCTTATCAAATTTGGCTGAAATTTTGCTTGAGGTGTTTTGCTCTGACTTCCAATAACTGTGCCAAGAAGGGTTTAAATTGGTTCATAATCTGATACAGCTGATATATAAAACGATCGCTCAATTTTTCTTCAAAAGCCACTAGAGGGCACAATTCTCATCCAACTTGGCTGAAATTAAATAGGAAGTGATTTGTTTTGACAATAACTGTGCCTAGTGTAGACCAAATCGGTACACAACCTGATCTCGCTGTCATATAACCTGATCTGGGATCATGATTAATTGAGCCTCTTGAGGGCTTCAAGGGGGCGCAATTCTTATCCGATTTCGCAGAAATTTCGCATGAGGTGTTTTTTTTTTACTTTCAATAACTGTTCCGAGAAACGTCTAAATCGGTTTATTACCCGATATAGCTGTCATATAAACCTATCTCCGATCTTGAGTTCTTGGACCTCTAGAGGGCGTAATTCTAATCCGATTTGTCCGAAATTTTGCACGAGGTGTTTTGCTCTGACTCCCATTAACTGTCTCAAGTATGGTCCAAATCGGTTCATAACCTGATATAGATTCTATATAAAACGATCTTGTATCTTGACTTCTTGAGCCTCTAGAGGGCGCAATTTTTATCCGATTTGGCAACGGCTCCTCCTAGAACCTTCAAGATATGTGCCATGTATGGTCTGAATCAGTTAATAGCCTGGTATAGCTCCCATATAAACCCATCTACCGGATTTACATCCAGAGCCCCCTATAGGGGGCAATACTCATCCTCCAACATTCAAACTAACTATGGTTCGAGTCGGACCATAGCCTGATATAGCTTTAGTCGCATAGCAATTTTTATCCATTTTCCGAATTCTTTTTCTTATTGTCCTTTATTTGCTTTTAAAGAAATACCTGACAAATCCTAGCCATGGAGTAGGTTTTCCATAAGATACGGCCCGGCCGAATTTAGCTCGCTTTTATTGGTTTTCAATATTTCATATTTGTTCAATGATTCCAAGAAATTTCAAACTCCATCAATATTTCATTGAAATATTAAAGACTTCATTCTGCAATTCGACGCCATTCATCATACGATGCTATCGTAGCGAAATATCTACAAACTTGTGCTGTGTACGGTGTCATCTCATCGTAAATTTATGGATGTATTATAATTTTTATTTTGCATTTTTCGTTTTTCGTTTTTCCCATGTCCTTGCGATTCCTTCCGTTTGTTTTATATGTTATTTTTAACAATGTTTTTAATTCATTTTTTCCAGGGTCTATTGTGGGCTTTGGATGTTGGCATCGTGAACACACTGGAGCAACCCATACGACGTTGCAGTCCAAAAATTGTTGCCATTAATACGGCCGATGGCAAAGTAGTCAAGAGCATTGACTTGAGTGACTTGGTAACATCCGAATCTCGCTTGCAATTCCTGGTAGTTGACTATGGCAAGGATAATAAACCTTTTGTGTAAGTATGGCAGTCAGCCAGCATGTGTGCTGCGAGTGACATTGTTGGTGGATTTGGTATTTGGAAATCCTCCACCATGGGGGTATACCAATTTCTTCATTCTGTTTGTAACACCTCGAAATATGCGTCTGGGACCCCATAAAGTCGATCTAGCCATGTCCATCCGTCCGTCCGTCTGTCGGGCGAAAGCACGCTAACTTTCTAGGGAGTAAAGCTAGCCACTTAAAATTTTGCCCAAATACTCTTTATTAGTGTAGGTCGGTTGGGATTGTATATGGGCCAAATTGGTCCATGTTTTGATATAGCTGCCATATAAACCGATCATGGGTCTCGACTTCTTGAACCTCTAGAGGGCGCAATTCTCGCCCGATGTGACTGAAATTTTGCAAGTGATGTTTTGGTATCACTTCCAATAACTGTGTTAAGTACGATTCAAATCGGTTCATAAAAAGAATTGAGCTGTCTTATAAACCGATCTGGGATCATGACTTCTTGAGCCTCTAGAGGGCGCAATTCTTATCCGATTTGGCTGAAATTTTGCATGAGGTATTTTGTTATGCCTTCCAGTAACTGTGTTAAGTACGATTTAATTCGGTTCATAATATGGTATAGCTGTCATATAAACCAATCTGGGATCTTGAGCCTCTAGAGGGCGCAATTCTCATCCGGTTTGACTGAAATTTTGCATGAGGTGTTTTGTTATGACTTCCAATAACTGTGCTAAGTACGGGGCAAATCAGTACATAACCTGATATAGCTGCCATATAAACCGATCTGGGATCTTGACTTTTTGAGCCCCTAGAGGGCGCAATTATCATCCGATTTGGCTGAAATTTTGCTGAGGTCTTTTCTTATGACTTCCAATAACTGAGCTTAGTATGGCGCAAATCAGTACATAACCTGATATAGCTGCCATATAAACCGATCTGGGATCTTGACTTTTTGAGCCCCTAGAGGGCGCAATTATCATCCGATTTGGCTGAAATTTTGCATGAGGTCTTTTGTTATGACTTCCAATAACTGAGCTTAGTATGGCGCAAATCAGTACATAAACTGATATAGCTGGCATATAAACCGATCTGGGATCTTGACTTCTTGAGCCTCTAGAGGGCGCAATTCTCATCCGATTGGGAAGAAATTTTATACAACTGCTTCTCCCATGACCTTCAACATACGTGTCCAATATAGTGTGAATCGATCTATAGCTTGATACAGCTCCCGTATAAACCGATCTCCCGATTTTGCTTCTTGAGCCCCTACAAGGCGCAATTCTTAACCGAATGAACTGAAATATTAAACAATGACTTCTACAATGTTCACCGTTCATTTACCGTTCGAATCGGACTACAAGTTGATATAACTCCAATAGCATAACTGTTGTTATTCAATATTCTTTGTTTGCCTAAAAAGAGATACCGCGCATAGAACTCGACAAATGGGATCCATGGTGGAGGGTTTATAAGATTCGGCCCGGCCGAACTTAGCACGCTCTTACTTGTTATATATATTTGTTTTTATATTAAGCAGCTCCATATTTATTGAGTCGCAAAATAATCTAAAACAGAAATTTTCGGAGGAAACCAAATAGACGGCAATGTCTTATTTGCCCAGCTGACAATAGAGGTCTTTACAACGGGGTTATTGTTGCAAAAGTCCTTGTATATGGTCACATTAAAGCATTTTAAAGAATGATTTTAAAGCATTTTAAAGAATGATTTTAGGTACTTTTTCTGCTATAACTGATAGAGCCCATTGTAACTACAATATCCCTGGTAATAGACAGAGACTAGACTTTGTTATATAACTAATGTTAAGTTTGTTCTTCCTCCATACAAATAAAATTCTAATTAATTTTTGTTTACATACAACAAGACTCAGAATTGCTATGAAAACCCGTACAAAAACTTTTCATTTTGTGTTTTCATGGATAGAGAATTAAGCCACGGTTTAAAGAAGCCAATATAATTTTTGAAATTTCACATAACATTAAACATACTTGTCATTTGGCTAATAAGAAAACATCCATTTTTATGAGCTGTTTAGTAAAATCCATTAAATTCGTTTGTCACCGCATAACAGCCTTCATCCAAAATTTGTTCTCTTGTTGGAGCATATCATACAACAGGCATATGAAAGTTAAAGCCAATAAATCAAGGGCAATTCAGGATAAGAAATCCAATTTAAGCAGAAAATAAAATAAGAAAATGCTGCAACTTGAAACAAAAAACCCCTAGAAGTGTCAAACAGAAGAAGCCAAGACGAGACAAATGGAATACTCTCGTATGGCAGTCTGTCTGTCGGTCTGGCTGTCTATCTGGCTCTCTGCATGCCTGCGGGTATGACAAATTGTCAATTTGTTTATATTCATCTCGATTCGGCCATTTATCATGGGGAATAAGAGAAGCCATTCTAACTTTACTTCATGCGCAGGCTGTCACCACCATGTTTGTATTTATATTGAAGGAGGAAAATCATTTTGCACAAAATGCATTGGCATTGGCATTGGCAACAAAATGAAGACAAACAACGTGGGCCAATAATTCACGTGCCTCTAGTGTAGGTGGAATTGGTGCAAAGCAAGAAAAAAAATTATGGCGTTAATAGAAATTAGAGCCTCAGCCACTTACAATGTCAAGATTTGAGACAAAACCTTTTGGGTTCATTAAAAAAAAGCTTAAAAAAAAAAACAAATCAAAAAGTGCTAAAATCGGCCGAGCCGAATCTTGGGAACCCACTACCATGTATTCTGTTCAAAATGTTTACAAAAACAAGTAAAAGCGTGCTAAGTTCGGTCGGATCAAATCTCATATACCCTCCACCATGGATCGCATTTGTGGAGTTCTTTTCCCGATATCTCTATTTAGGAAAACAAAGGAAAAAAGCCCCTAAAGGGCTCAAGAAGTAAAATAGGGAAATCGGTTTATATGGGAGCTGTAACAGGCTACGTAACGATTCAGATCATATTTGACACGTATGTTGAAGGTCATAGGAGAAGCCATTGTACAAAATTTCAGCCAAATCGGATAATACTTGCGCCCTCTATAGGCTCAAGAAGTCAAGATCCCAGATCGGTTTATATGGCAACTATATCAGGTTATGGACCAATTTGAACCTTATAAACCGATCTGGGATCTTGACTTTTTGAGCCCCTAGAGGGCGCAATTATCATCCGATTTGGCTGAAATTTTGCATGAGGTCTTTTGTTATGACTTCCAATAACTGAGCTTAGTATGGCGCAAATCAGTACATAAACTGATATAGCTGGCATATAAACCGATCTGGGATCTTGACTTCTTGAGCCTCTAGAGGGCGCAATTCTCATCCGATTGGGAAGAAATTTTATACAACTGCTTCTCCCATGACCTTCAACATACGTGTCCAATATAGTGTGAATCGATCTATAGCTTGATACAGCTCCCGTATAAACCGATCTCCCGATTTTGCTTCTTGAGCCCCTACAAGGCGCAATTCTTAACCGAATGAACTGAAATATTAAACAATGACTTCTACAATGTTCACCGTTCATTTACCGTTCGAATCGGACTACAAGTTGATATAACTCCAATAGCATAACTGTTGTTATTCAATATTCTTTGTTTGCCTAAAAAGAGATACCGCGCATAGAACTCGACAAATGGGATCCATGGTGGAGGGTTTATAAGATTCGGCCCGGCCGAACTTAGCACGCTCTTACTTGTTATATATATTTGTTTTTATATTAAGCAGCTCCATATTTATTGAGTCGCAAAATAATCTAAAACAGAAATTTTCGGAGGAAACCAAATAGACGGCAATGTCTTATTTGCCCAGCTGACAATAGAGGTCTTTACAACGGGGTTATTGTTGCAAAAGTCCTTGTATATGGTCACATTAAAGCATTTTAAAGAATGATTTTAAAGCATTTTAAAGAATGATTTTAGGTACTTTTTCTGCTATAACTGATAGAGCCCATTGTAACTACAATATCCCTGGTAATAGACAGAGACTAGACTTTGTTATATAACTAATGTTAAGTTTGTTCTTCCTCCATACAAATAAAATTCTAATTAATTTTTGTTTACATACAACAAGACTCAGAATTGCTATGAAAACCCGTACAAAAACTTTTCATTTTGTGTTTTCATGGATAGAGAATTAAGCCACGGTTTAAAGAAGCCAATATAATTTTTGAAATTTCACATAACATTAAACATACTTGTCATTTGGCTAATAAGAAAACATCCATTTTTATGAGCTGTTTAGTAAAATCCATTAAATTCGTTTGTCACCGCATAACAGCCTTCATCCAAAATTTGTTCTCTTGTTGGAGCATATCATACAACAGGCATATGAAAGTTAAAGCCAATAAATCAAGGGCAATTCAGGATAAGAAATCCAATTTAAGCAGAAAATAAAATAAGAAAATGCTGCAACTTGAAACAAAAAACCCCTAGAAGTGTCAAACAGAAGAAGCCAAGACGAGACAAATGGAATACTCTCGTATGGCAGTCTGTCTGTCGGTCTGGCTGTCTATCTGGCTCTCTGCATGCCTGCGGGTATGACAAATTGTCAATTTGTTTATATTCATCTCGATTCGGCCATTTATCATGGGGAATAAGAGAAGCCATTCTAACTTTACTTCATGCGCAGGCTGTCACCACCATGTTTGTATTTATATTGAAGGAGGAAAATCATTTTGCACAAAATGCATTGGCATTGGCATTGGCAACAAAATGAAGACAAACAACGTGGGCCAATAATTCACGTGCCTCTAGTGTAGGTGGAATTGGTGCAAAGCAAGAAAAAAAATTATGGCGTTAATAGAAATTAGAGCCTCAGCCACTTACAATGTCAAGATTTGAGACAAAACCTTTTGGGTTCATTAAAAAAAAGCTTAAAAAAAAAAACAAATCAAAAAGTGCTAAAATCGGCCGAGCCGAATCTTGGGAACCCACTACCATGTATTCTGTTCAAAATGTTTACAAAAACAAGTAAAAGCGTGCTAAGTTCGGTCGGATCAAATCTCATATACCCTCCACCATGGATCGCATTTGTGGAGTTCTTTTCCCGATATCTCTATTTAGGAAAACAAAGGAAAAAAGCCCCTAAAGGGCTCAAGAAGTAAAATAGGGAAATCGGTTTATATGGGAGCTGTAACAGGCTACGTAACGATTCAGATCATATTTGACACGTATGTTGAAGGTCATAGGAGAAGCCATTGTACAAAATTTCAGCCAAATCGGATAATACTTGCGCCCTCTATAGGCTCAAGAAGTCAAGATCCCAGATCGGTTTATATGGCAACTATATCAGGTTATGGACCAATTTGAACCTTATTTGAAACAGTTGTAAGAAGTCATATCTTAACATGTCGTGCAAAATTTCAGCCAAATCGGATAAAACTTGCGCTCTCTAGAGGCTCAAGAAGTCAAGACTCCAGATCGGTTGATATGACAGCTATATCAGGTTATGGACCGATTTAAACCATATTCGGCACAGTTATGACATGAGGCCATGACAAAACACGTCATGTAAAATTTCAGCCAAATCGGATACGAATTGCGCCCTCTAGAGGCTCAAGTAGTCAAGACCCCATATCGGTTTGTATGACAGCTATATCAGGTTATGGACCGATTAGGAACCGAACAAATATGATCGAGAGACCGGTTTACATGGGAACTATATCAGTTTCTAGACTGATTTGGACAGTATATGGAATAGTTGTTGGCAGTTGTAACAGAACACCGCATACAAAATTTCAGCCAAATCGGACAAAAATTGCGGCTTGCAAGGACTCAAGAGTTCAAACCGATTTATATGGGAGCTATATCAGGTTATAGACCGATTTGGACCGTACTTGGCAAAGTTGTTAAAAGTCATAAAAGAACACTATATGCAAAATTTCAGCCAAATCGGACAAACGTTGCGGTTCGAAAGGACTCAAGAAGTCAAGTCGGGAGATCGGTTTATATGGGAGCTATATCAGGTTATAGACCGATTCAGACCATATTTGACACGTATGTTGCATGTCAATGGAGAAGCCGTTGTACAAAATTTCAGCCCTCTAGAGGCCCAAAAATTCAAGATCCCAGATCGGTTTATATGACAGCTATATCAGGTTATGGACCGATTGAATCATATTTGGCACAGTTGTAGGAATTCATAACAAAACACGTCATGCAATATTTCAGCCAAATCGGATACGAATTACGCCCTCTAGAGGTTCAAGAAGTCAAGACTCCATATCGGTTTGTATGTGAGTGAAGATAAATTCCGAATTTAACTAGTGGAGACACAAACCACTGACTTAACAGTCCTATGTTACTGCCATTAGCAGAGCACTGTTAAGGAACTTTGTAGGCAATTAATTAATAAAAAAAAGGATTTGTTCATAAAAAGGAAATTTCAAAACACAAAAAACCAAAAAAATATCTAAAAAATAATAAGGTTATCCAACATTAAAATTTAGTTCCCTCAATAACCGCAAGACGTACTAACAAGATAAAGAAGATTGTAAAATTGATTGATCCACTGTGCACAAATGGAAAATAGTAAGGCGATGAGACCGGTCTCAAATGAGAGCTAGGGAAGCCTAGTTTCTTATACATATGCACATATTTTCCAAATAATCGTCTAACTATCGAATTTTTCAAAAAAACTTGAAAAAATCGCTACATGACCTCAAAAATCTATTTTGCGTGAACCACTGTGCAAAAACGGAAAAAGTTGATACTTTGAAACCGGTGTCAAACGACAGCTAATGAAGTCTAGTTTCTAATCCAAAAGGGCCTATATTCCAAATCATCGTCTAACTATCGAATTTTTCAAAAAAACTTGAAAAAATTCGCTACAAGACTTGAAAAATCTATTTTGCGTCAACCACTGTGCAAAAATGGAAAAAGTTGATACTTTGAAACCGGTCTCAAACGACAGCTTATGAAGTCTAGTTTCTAATCCAAAAGGGCCTATATCCCAAATAATCGTCTACCTATCGAATTTTTGAGAAAAACTTGAAAAAAATCGCTACAAGACTTGAAAAATCTATTTTGCGTTAACCACTGTGCAAAAATGGAAAAAGTTGATACTTTGAAACCGGTGTCAAACGACAGCTTATGAAGTCTAGTTTCTAATCCAAAAGGGCCTATATTCCAAATAATCGTCTAACTATCGAACTTTTCAAAAAAAAGTTGGAAAAATTCGCCACAAGACTTTTTACAAGAAGATTTTTAACTTTTTTGCAAATTACAACTGTTGGCTTGGTTGATCAAACACAGATTAGAAATTGAAAAGGGTATCGAAACCAAAATGTAATTTTAAAGATAGGAAAAAATACCATTCAATGCCAGGTAGAATCCAATAAGATCAAAATATTTGCAAATTTTGAGTCAAGTCGCGTACACAGGTAAAAACTTTACTAACATACCACCTCATTAAAAAATGCAGACAGGGAAATTTCACGATAAAAAGTATTAAACCTGCTGATGTAAAAACTCAATACACGTGTTTGGAATCCTTCACCACACATGATCAAGATATTTGCAAATGGGTCAAATTGCTTACGCAGGTACTCAGCTTAACTTTCATACCTTTTCATTCAAAAAATGTAAAAGGATTCAAAATCTTTCATTGCTTTTGAAAACCCAGGCTAGGAAATTTTATGTTAAAAAGGTAAAAAACCAATTAAATATTTACGATGTAAAACTTCAAAGCATTTGAAAAAACCTACATGAATAATAGTTCGCATAAATATATTAAGGTAAATTGAGGTATTCCAAAAAGTTGTAAATTGTCTTTTCTGAAATAACAAAAAAACATACAGTTCAGAAACTCAAAAGCAGGTTAGGTTGAAAAGATGGTGCGTATATTAATCCACAAATGTATAATAATTAATTCAATTAAAGTTGTTTTTTTTTTTTTTTTTTTTTTTTTTTTGAAAAATTCGATAGTTAGACGATTATTTGGAATATAGGCCCTTTTGGATTAGAAACTAGACTTCATAAGCTGTCGTTTGACACCGGTTTCAAAGTATCAACTTTTTCCATTTTTGCACAGTGGTTCACGCAAAATAGATTTTTGAGGTCTTGTAGCGATTTTTTTCAAGTTTTTTTGAAAAATTCGATAGTAAGACGATTATTTGGAATATAGGCCCTTTTGGATTAGAAACTAGACTTCATAAGCTGTCGTTTGACACCGGTTTCAAAGTATCAACTTTTTCCATTTTTGCACAGTGGTTCACGCAAAATAGATTTTTGAGGTCTTGTAGCGATTTTTTTCAAGTTTTTTTGAAAAATTCGATAGTTAGACGATTATTTGGAATATAGGCCCTTTTGGATTAGAAACTAGACTTCATAAGCTGTCGTTTGACACCGGTTTCAAAGTATCAACTTTTTCCATTTTTGCACAGTGGTTCACGCAAAATAGATTTTTGAGGTCTTGTAGCGATTTTTTTCAAGTTTTTTTGAAAAATTCGATAGTTAGACGATTATTTGGAATATAGGCCCTTTTGGATTAGAAACTAGACTTCATAAGCTGTAGTTTGACACCGGTTTCAAAGTATCAACTTTTTCCATTTTTGCACAGTGGTTCACACAAAATAGATTTTTGAGGTCTTGTAGCGATTTTTTCAAGTTTTTTTGAAAAATTCGATAGTTAGACGATTATTTGGGATATAGGCCCTTTAGGATTAGAAACTAGACTTCATAAGCTGTCGTTTGAGACCGGTTTCAAAGTATCAACTTTTTCCATTTTTGCAATGTGGTTCACGCAAAATAGATTTTTGAGGTCTTGTAGCGATTTTTTTCAAGTTTTTTTGAAAAATTCGATAGTTAGACGATTATTTGGAATATAGGCCCTTTTGGATTAGAAGCTAGACTTCATAAGCTGTCGTTTGAGACCGGTTTCAAAGTATCAACTTTTTCCATTTTTGCACAGTGGTTCACACAAAATAGATTTTTGAGGTCTTGTAGCGATTTTTTCAAGTTTTTTTTGCAAAATTCGATAGTTAGACGATTATTTGGGATATAGGCCCTTTAGGATTAGAAACTAGACTTCATAAGCTGTCGTTTAAGACCAGTTTCAAAGTATCAACTTTTTCCATTTTTGCAATGTGGTTCACGCAAAATAGAATTTTGAGGTCTTGTAGCGATTTTTTTCAAGTTTTTTTGAAAAATTCGATAGTTAGACGATTATTTGGAATATAGGCCCTTTTGGATTAGAAGCTAGACTTCATAAGCTGTCGTTTGACACCGGTTTCAAAGTATCAACTTTTTCCATTTTTGCACAGTGGTTCACGCAAAATAGATTTTTGAGGTCTTGTAGCGATTTTTTCCAGTTTTTTTGAAAAATTCGATAGTTAGACGATTATTTGGAAAATATGTGCATATGTATAAAAAACTAGGCTTCCCTAGCTCTCATTTGAGACCGGTCTCATCGCCTTACTATTTTCCATTTGTGCACAGTGGATCAATCAATTTTACAATCTTCTTTATCTTGTTAGTACGTCTTGCGGTTATTGAGGGAACTAAATTTTAATGTTGGATAACCTTATTATTTTTTAGATATTTTTTTGGTTTTTTGTGTTTTGAAATTTCCTTTTTATGAACAAATCCTTTTTTTTATTAATTAATTGCCTACAAAGTTCCTTAACAGTGCTCTGCTAATGGCAGTAACAGAGGACTGTTAAGTCAGTGGTTTGTGTCTCCACTAGTTAAATTCGGAATTTATCTTCACTCACATTCGGTTTGTTTGACAGCTTATCAGGTTATTGACCGATTTCAACCAAACTGAGCGCAGTTATTGGAAATCATAACAGAACACGTCATGCAAAACTTTAGACAAATCAAATAAGAATTACGACCTCTAGAGGCTCACGAAGTCAAGACCCTTGATCGGTTTATATGGCAGCTATATCAGGTTATGTACCAATTCTAGCCTTATTTGACACAGTTGTAAGAAGTCGTATGTTAACACGTCGTGCAAAATTTTAGACAAATCGAATAGGAATTACGCCCTTTAGAGGCTCACGAAGTCAAGACCCTTGATCGGTTTGTATGACAGCTATATCAGGTTATGGACCGATTTAAATCATATTTGGCACATAAAACACGCCATGCAAAATTTCAGCCAATTTCCAAGTCACTATAAAACACGTCATGCAAAATTTCAGCCAATTTCCGATAGGAATTACGCCCCATAGATGCTCAAGTATTAAAGACCACATATCGGTTTGTATGACAGCTATATCAGTTTATGGACCGATTTCAACCAAACCTAGCGCAGTTATTGGAAATCATAACAGAACACCTAATGCCAAATTGCGGCCAAATCGGATAAGAATTGTTCCCTCTAGTAGCTCAAGAAGTCAAGATCCAAGATCGGTTTATATGGCAGCTATATCAAAACGTGGACCGATATGGCCCATTTACAATCCCAACCGGTGGGAGGCCACCGTAGCGCAGAAGTTAGCATGTCCGACTATGACGCTGAACGCCTGGGTTCGAATCCTGGCGAGACCATCAGAAAAAATTGTCAGCGATGGTTTTCCCCTCCTAATGCTAGCAATATTTGTGAGGTAATATGCCATGTAGGACTTTTCTACAAAGAGGTGTCGCCGTTTGGAATCGGCTACAAAAAGGAGGCCCCTTATCCCTGAGTTTAAGCTTGAATCGGACTGCGCTCATCGTTATGTGCTTTACTATTTCGAAAGTTTGCGTGATTTCGACAGACATATGAACGGACGGAGGACATGGCTAGATCGACTTAAAATGTCATGGCAAAACAAGTCACGAAAAATTTCAGCCAAATCGGATAAGAAGTGTGCCCTCTGGAATCTCAAGAAGTCAAGACCCAAGATCGGTTTATATGGCAGCTATATCAGAACATGGACCGATATGACCCATTTATAATCCCAAAAATTCAAGCGGCTAGCTTTATTCCTTTGAAAGTTAGCGTGCTTTCGACAGACAGACGGACGGACGGAGAGACATGGCTAGATCGTCTTAAAATGTCATGACAATCAGGAGTATATATATACTTTATGGCGTCTTAGATGAATATTTCGAGAAGTTACAAACAGAATGATGAAATTAGTATACCCCCCTCCTTTGGTGGAGGTTATAAAAATGCACAATATCACGGACGAGAAGCCTCGCACCAAAGCGCTGAAGGCAATAGGAATTTCTACAGCTTATACTAACTTTTAGCTAGAAAAAATGCTCAACATCACGGACAAAAAGCCTCGCACCAAAAAGCTGGAGGCAACATAAAATTACTACCGCTTATAGATTACGCCATGAAGAAATATCCGTCTCACAAATTCTTGCAGTTTCATCGTAAGCAAAATTTCAACATTTTACATAAAAGAAGTTTACTTGTGGAAAAGTTTGAAAATGTTTTTCTTTCTGAGTTATTAGAGGTATCGTAAAAATGACAAAAGCTTTCAACGAAAAGGGTATACTAAAGAACAAAAAAAAAAAGAGTTCAACGTTAGCTGCAAAATGTAATTCTCATGCGTGGCATATGCTAATTCTTGTTTGAAATATCAAAAATTTCCCTTTAGCTATCGAAATGAGACACACTCTATTCTCGGTCTGTTTGTTCGGTTGAATGCTCATATGCAGCATATCACCTTAGACCAAAACTTTTTTGACAATTTAATCCCGATAACTGTTTTCATGGAATTCCCCCCTATGTGCTTAAGCTTTTTGTTTGTTTGCGTTACTGTCTGCATACTTAGAACATGACATTTCAGTTAATTTCAAATTTAAACGTATCAGCCACTAGCATGTTGCCAGCCTTAAACAATGCCACGGCTAGCAAGCAGTTCATTTTTATGGCATACTTTCAGACAGTTACTTTAAGTGGCAATTTGTGTAAAGCAGCGTATCTGGGGAACTAAAATGTGGCAATTCATAGCAAACACGTGTACGCACACACTTTGGCGATAATTTCCCACCAGACCGCCAATATGCTTGGTTCACATATTCGTCACTGCCAATTGCTTTGGGATATGCCCAAGGATGTAAAGCATGAACTGTGAAGCGTTATAACTCAACATACGATTAATCGATGGGGATAAGGTGTTAAACATTGCATATGATGTATCTATCTCTCAAAGTGATTTAAATTTGACAATGTAGAATTTTAAATGGATCTGTTCGTTGGGCATATGAAGTTCTTTATATATTCAATAGAAGGAAGGTATGCGCAACAACTCCTTGCGGGGTTCATACAAGAAAAATTTTGATATATTTTCTTTAGGGCCAGATGCTTTGAATGAAAAATTTTACGACAATGTTCACAAAAATTTATATCCAATAAACCTAAGCTTCGTTATGATTTGATTTTCAAAAAAATGATTTTCAAAAAAAAAAAAAAATTTGCTTTTCCTGAACATTTCGATAAATGGTGATGCAATTTTGTTTAAGTTCGTCCCAGTCTGGGAGAAATTAAAAAAAAAAAAAAAGTAAGAGCGTGCTAAGTTCGGACGGGCTGAATCTTATATACCCTCCACCATGGCTCGCATTTTTCGAGTTCTTGTACAAAATTTCAGACAAATCGGATGAGAATTGCGCCCTCTAGTGGCTCAAGAAGTCAAGATTCAAGATCGGTTTATATGGCAGCAATATCAGGTTATGGACCCATTTCAACTATACTAAGCATAGTTATTGGAAGTCATAACAAAATATTTGATGGAAAATTTCAACTAAATCGGATGAGAATTGCGCGCTCTATTGGCCCAAGAAGTCAAGATCCAAGATCCGTTTAAATGGCAGCTATATCAGGTTATAGACCGATTTGAATCATACTTAGCACAGTTGTTAGAAGACATAACATACTAATTCATGCAAAATTTCAGCAAAATCGGATGAGAATTGCGCCCCCTAGAGGCTCAAGAAGTCAAGATCCAAGATCGGTTTATGTGGCAGCTATATCAGGTTATCAACCGATTTAGACCATACCTGCTACAGTTGTAGGATGTGTTACCAAAACACCACGTGCAAAATCTCAGCCAAATCGGATAAGTATTGCGCCCTTAAGATGCTCAGGAAGTCAAGATCCAAGATCGGTTTTTATGGCAGCTATATCAAAACATGGACCGATTTGGCCATTTACAATCCCAACCGACATACACTAATAAGAAGTATTTGTGCAAAATTTCAAGCAGCCAGCTTTACTCCTTCGAAAGTAAGCGTGCTTTCGAAAGTCGGACGGACATGGCTAATTCTCAGCCAAATCGGATAAGTATTGCGCCCTCCAGATGCTCAAGAAATCAAGTCTCAAGATCGGTTTGTATGGCAGCTATATCAAAATATGGACCGATTTGGATCATTTACAATTCCAACCGACCTACACCAATAGGAAGTAAATATTTGTGCAGAATTTCAAGCGGCTAGCTTAACACCTTCGAAAGTAAGCGTGCTTTCGAAAGACGGACGGACATGGCTTAATCTCAGCCAAATCAGATGAGAATTGCGCCCTCTAGAAGCTCAAGACCCAAGATCGGTTTATATGGCAGCCACATCAAAACATGGACCGATTTGGACCATTTACAATCCCAACCGACCTACACTAATAGGAAGTATTTGTGCAGAATTTCAAGCGGCTAGCTTTACACCTTCGAAAGTTAGCGTGCTTTCGACAGACGGACCGACGGACGGACATGGCTAGATCGACTTAAAATGTCATGACGATCAATAATATATATACTTTATGGGGTCCTAGGCGCATATTTCGAGATATTACAAATGGAATGACGAAATTAGTATACCCCCCATCCTATGGTGGAGGGTATAATACTATCAATTTGATACTAAAACCAATAACAACAATACCTATTCGGTAATAAAGCTAATACTAAATGGTACTAATCATTTTATATTTTATGCATACCATGCGGTATTGCTTTGATACCATATGGTCTTGCGTTACTATGAATACCATCATTTTATACTACATATCATCGACATGTTACACAACCAATAAAATCAATCGGCAGACGACATCATTGTCATAGTTGTAAACTTAATCAAAAAAAGTTGTAATATAAAAACATGTGTACTGTTATTTATATTAAAGGAAGAATTATTACTACCAACTACTACTATCAATACTGTATGGTACTGAAATGAGCACGTTTGGTTCATTAGGAGGTGGAATATTCAAAAGGCAACGATATTGGAACTAAAACAATATCGATTGAGTACTAAAACCAATAACAGTTTGGTATTAACAGCAACACCTATTCGGTAATAAGGCTTATACCAAAAGGCACTAACCGTTTTATATTTTATCCATACCATGCGATATTGCTTTGATACTACATGGTGTTGCTTTACTATCAATACCGCATCGTACTGAAATGACCACGTTTGGTTAGGTGAAATATTCAAATGGCAACAATATTGTTTAATACCAATATTGTTGCCATTTGAATATTTCACCTCCTAATGAACCGAACGTGCTCATTTCAGTACCATACAGTATTGATAGTAAAGCAACACTTTATGGTATCCAAGCAATAATCCATTGCATGGATAAAATATAAAATACAACGTCAATTCAGTACTAAAACCAATAACAGTTTGGTATCAACAGCAACACCTATTCGGTAATAAGGCTTATACCAAAAGGCACTAATAATTTTATATTTTATCCATACCATGCGGTATTGCTTTGATACCACATGGTGTTGATTTACTATAAATACCGCATGGTACTGAAATCAGAACGTTTGGTTCATTAGGAGGTGAAATATTCAAATAATAACGAGATTAGTATTAAAATAATATCAATTTGGTAATAAAATCAACAACAGTTTGGTATCAACAGCAACACCTATTCGGTAATAGGGCTTATACCAAAATGTACTAAATATTTTATTTTTTATCCATACCATGCGGTATTGCTTTGATGCCACATGGTGTTGCTTTACTATCAATACCGCATGGTACTGAAATGAGCACGTTTGGCATCAATTTTTATCTGGTTAAAGACAACAATTGTATTGTGGCTCCAAGTACTTATGCTTGGTGATGGTTGTTATTAACAATGGCCGAAGAAGATGGCCGCATACCTTGGGACAAGTGGAGCTCATCTTTGTTCTCCTGGATCGATACGCAATTACAAGGGAAACCAATAGATTGTAACAGATATTGAAAAAGACTCAAAGCCGAAAGCATACTTCCACTATGACTAGGTGAGATAGGTTAATCCATTTTATTGTACTTCTTCAACTGGTGGCTTGGGTATTGCTACAGAAATCGAGATATCGATACCATGTTAGTGCCATTAGCAATAGCCCATATTGAATTGCATTATTTAAAGCATATACATGGAGCATTATTTCAAAATGAGATTTTCATAAGAATTTCGCCGTCATTCCCAGAATGGAAAGCCTTCCGTTCCTTGATCATAAATTACTGAACACATTACTCACATGGTTTTACCCTTGGCAACCTAAATTCGAACATTCATAATTATCTTTCAGCCACTTTGAACCACACACACACACACCCTAAATAACGAGTTGAGCAATGATAAGCATAGAACATTTCTATTAATATCCTAAAGGACATCATCACCATCATATGTTTCAACACAAAATCAAATCTTCTGCGATTATGGCTGTGACCTTCGTCAGCAGTCTTAATTGAAGTCATTAATTAGGAAAACTTAAACTGTGCAACATTTTGCAGCATTTAAAACGACCCACCCAAAACATAATGATATATGAATTTTTGTTATCCCTGTTGCCGTTGTTGTTGTTTATTTGCAGTTATGTTGCAGATGCTGGCGCCCGAAGCATTCTTGTCTATGATATCACCGGAGCCAAATCATATCGCATTGTTTTACCCAAAGCTACATGTCCCACCAATGATGTACTGTACATCGCTTTGGCCGCCCAACCTGATGGCACTTCGACACTGTTCTTTACCTATTTGAGCTCGCCCCGTCTGTACTCCATTAAGGGTGAATATTTGCGTGTAGGCCAGGGTGCTGGCTCCATTGTGGATGTGGGCGCCAAACCATATGGCAAACAGACAGTTTTATTGGGTGCCGACGGAGGCACTTCACTGTTCTTCCGTTACAAAGGTGAAAATGACATCTACTTGTGGGATTCGGAGACTTGCTTTAAACCCTCAAATCTGCAGGAAGTTCAACGTGGCGGTGATTGTCGGCTGTCAACGCAGGTATGTAAGAGGATGAGCAATGAAATTGATAATGAGAAACTATAATGCACTTAGTGTATGGAAGGGTGTACTGAACTTAATTTTGGAAAATTGATATTGACATGAAGAAGACTATGACGCCGCTGAAGGTCTGGTTTTCAATTACCATGGAAACATTAGAAAAGAATTTCAGTGAAGGTTATGCTCTCGTTTGTGAAAACCTACAACAATCTACGAACCAGTGCTAATGCGACACGCCCTTCGGAAGTGCCCATAATTTTTAATTGAACTAAACATAATTCCCAATGACATCATGTTTAGAGAGCTTTTACTCTGGTAATGGCATTGTCTTTGACACAATGCCAAATATTAGAAAGCACTGGGACTGGGCATATGAAGAAGGTTAACTAACCACTGCAGCGCAAATAAATTAGAGGTCCTTGCAATTAGGGAAGTTGGGGAGTAGCTAAGACATTATGTCGGCATAAAAATCTTCTCAGACAGCCAGGCCGTCATTAAATGATTGGAAAACCTTGTGCGAAAACAGTGTAGGCTGCAAATATGCTTACATTGAAAACTTACTCTAATGTTTAATCAACGATTACTTAGAGTAGCAGTTGGGCAAGTGTGTTTGTTTGTAAGAGTTGTATGTCGTCATTTGGTAGAAACATATGAAGTGGAGTAATTTTCTCTCTTGCTGCGCTACAAATGAAAATACTCTTAAGAGTATAGTTTCAACCCAGAAGACATACCTACCGACTAGTTTGGGTGGTTCCAAACGAAATCACGATCTACGAAACCAGTCAAATGCTATTACAAATTATGCTATTATTCCTAACTTTAAAAAACAAGGTATTTTTTGTGTTCCATTTATAATATAAATGGTCTGCAGCAGGACAATATCCGCATTATATTACAAAATTTACGACAAAGCGCCACCTACATGACCTATATTAAATCATAATACAGAAATACAAAAAATACTTATACAAATATGGAAAAATCCTAATAAAAACAAGTAAATGCGTGCAAGTTTGGCCGGGCTGAATCTTATATACCCTCCAACATGGATCGCATTTGTCGAGTTCTTTTCCCGGCATCTTTTCTTAGACAAAATTTCAGGCAAATCGGATAAGAATTGCGCCCTCTTGTGGCTCGAGAAGTCAAGATCCAAGATCGGTTTATATGGCAGCTATATCAGGTTATCGACCGATTTGAACCTAATTAAGCACAGTAATGGGAATTCATAGCGAAACACGTCGTGCAAAATTTCATTTCAATCGGATAAGAATATCGCCCTCTAGAGGTTCAAGATGTCAAGATCCAAGATCGGTTTATATGGCAGCTATATCAGGTTATGGACCGATTTGAACCATACTTGGCACAGTTGTTGGATATCACAACAAAACACGTCGTGCAAAATTTCATTCCAATCGGATACTAATTGCGCCCTCTAGAGGCTCAAGACCCAAGATCGTTTTGTAGGGCAGCTATACCAAAACATGAACCGTTATGGTCTATTTACAATACCAACCGACCTACACTAATAAGAAGTATTTGTGCAAATTTTCAAGCGGCTAGCTTTACTCTTTCGAAAGTTAGCGTGCTTTCGACAGACAGATGTACGGACATGGCTAGATCGGCATAAAACGTCACGACGATCAAGAATATATGGGGTCTCAGACGAATATTTCGAGTAGTTACGAACAGAATGACGAAATAAGTATTACCCCATCTTATGGTGGAGGGTATAAAAAGGCCCATTGTGGTCAACTGAGTAATAGTGGGCTAAAATCGCTTACACGCAAAATAATAAAGACCACGTCCCTCCGAATCCACTGAATTTTGAACACCAAGTATTAAAGAAACCGAGATACTGGCGAAATTTGGTAATTTTTATCCATTTCAGAGTTATTGGCCCACTGTAGCCAACTGGGAAATATTGGGCTAAAACCGTTTATACGAAAAAAAATATGGACAACAGTCTGTCCGAATCTATCCGACTTGGAACCCTTAGTATTAAAGAAACCAAGATATTCGCGATTTTTGACAAAATTTTTTCATTTTTTTTATTAATGGCCCACATTTTCAGAATTAATGGCCCACTGTGACGAACTGAGAAATAGTGGGCTAAGATCGTTTTAAGGAAATCTTACATGGACCACGCTCTTTCCAAAACTATTCAATTGGAACCCCAAGTGTTAAAAAACCAAGATATTGGAGATTTTTGGCGAAATTGGATTTTTCTTATGATTATCCATTTTTCAGAGAAAATGGCCCACTGTGGTCAACTGGAAAATAGTGTTCTAAAACCGTTAAGAGGAAATATTATATCAACCAAGTTCTTTCCGAATCCATCCAACTTGGAACCCCAAGTATTAAACAAACCAATATATTGGCGATTTTTGGCGAAATTTCGTCATTTTTCCTTATGATGCCTAATTTTTTATAGTAAATGACCCATTGTGGCCAACTAATAAATAGTGGGCTAAATAAGTTTTCAGGAAATATAACTTGGACCACGATCTTTTCGAATCTATTCAACTTGGAACCCTAAGTATTAAAGAAACCAAAATATTGATGATTTTTGGCAAAATTTGGTCATTTTACCCCCGACCATAGGGTGGGGATATACTAATCTAGTCATTCCGTTTGTAACACCTCGAAAAATTCGTCTAAGACCCCATAAAGTACATATATTCTTGATCGTTTCGACGTTCTGAGTCGATGTAGCCATGCCCGTCCGTACGCCTGTCGAAATAACGATAGCGGTAGAACTCGCACATCTAGTCGCTTGAAATTTTGCACAGGTACTTTATATTGATGTAGGTCGTTGGGATTACAAATGGACCATATCGGTTTAGATTTATATATAGCTCCCACATAAACCGATCACCCGATTTGACTTCTAGACTTTGACTTTCTTACAAGCCGCAATTTTTGTTTGATTTTGCTGAAATTTTGCATGTGGTGTTCTGTTATGATATCCAACAACTGTGCCAAATAAGGTCCAGGTCAGTCTATAACCTGATATAGCTCCCATGTAAACCGGTCTCTCGATCATCCTTGTTCGGTTTTTAGAGCTTTAATTTTGTCTGGTTTGATAGAAGTTTGAAATGTAGAATAAAAAAATTCGGCCTCCCCCCCAGGGTTGTGGTTGGTGGGTTTCGGGTGTGGACAGCCAGAAACGTGGTCCCAAAAATGAGTATTAATTTCGTGCCATTCATTTGAGCGCCATATTGGCATGACCGGTAAATATGTATGTCCGATTTATGGGTGTTTTGGGGGGTGAGGTTGAGCCCAGACACTTAGCCAATGAAAAAAACAAAATATCAGCATCGTGCAGATATTTAAACCCCATATTGCTGATATTTATACTCCATATGCTGAAATTTAAACCCCATATTGCCATTGGTTTAAAAAGAGTTTATGGGATGAGGCGTGCTCCAAACACTTGGCCCCAAAATTGGTTATCAAATACGTTTTCTAATCTCAAATACTCCCGAAAGTGGGTATCAGTTTCATGCCTACTCCCCAATACCTTTTATTTGAGCCCCACATTGACGTGAGTGGTAAATATGTCCAATTTAGGGGTGTTTCGGGGAGTGGGGTGGTCCCCCAAACACTTAGCCCTGAAAATATATCAGCATAGTGCTCTACTCTCAAATATCATTTATTTGAACACCATATTCCCATTGGCCTTAAAATTGGATATCAAATTCGTTTTCTAATCTCAAGTACCTTTCATTTAAACCCCTCATTGCAAAAGTCAGCACATATGTCCGATTTGGGGTATGGGCCCTAAATACTATCAATATCGAGCTCCACTGTCTTGAAGACCCAAATTTTCTTGGTGAGCAAATACGTCCTATTTGGGAGTTGTTATTGTGGTGGGACGTCCCCTAGACAGTTGGTCCCGATTGTTTATATCAGATTCGTGGTCTAATCCCAAAAACGTTTCATTTGAGTCCCATTTTTCCATAGTCGGCAAACATGTTCGGTTTGGGGGTGTTTTGGTGGATGGGGTGGCCGTTCAGTGACTTGGCCCTGAAAATGTATATCAGATTCGTATTCTATTCTAAAATACCCCTTATTTGAGCCCCATTTTGCAGTGGTCAGCAGTTACGTCCTATTTGGGTGGTGTTATGGAGTTTGGGTGGTCCCATAGACACTTTTCCCGAATATTGATATCAGATTTTTGCTTTACTTCCAAAGACCTTTCATTTGAGCCCCATATTGCTATGGTCGTAAATTTGTCCTCTTTGGGGGTGTTTTTGAGGAGGGCGGCAAGGGAAAGTTTCGTAGGACTCTAAGACATATACTTCAGAAAGCTCTGCGTGCAACAGCAAAGTGGGCTATCGAAAGTGGTCTAGGTATAAATCCGTGCAAGACAGAAGTAGTTCCCTTCAGCAGGAAACAAGCTGCCTACAGTGGCACCTGTCTCCATGGGAGAAGAGAATGTTCCATTTAGGACAGGAAATTGAACTTCAAATCCAACATTTTGGAAAGCGCTACAAAGGCCACTCTTGCCCTATACACCTGCAAGAGAGCCATTGGCAAAAGTTGGGGGTTTAGACCGCGTGTCATGCACACACCTACGCAGTAGTCAGACCTATAGTGCTATATGGTGTTGTGGTCTGGTGGACGGCGCTTCAAAAGTCCACCTACTGCTCAATACTTAACCGGATCCAAAGGATGGTTTGATGCTTCATCTTATGTCTCTGGACATTGTGGCTACCCAAATTGCAGCAACCACTGCGGTGAGTTTAAGGGAGCTTTCTCATTGGTCATGTGGCGGCTAGGGATACTGTGTTATCCTTGATACAATATCCGATGTTCCAGGCAGTGTGCA